>NW_027466193.1:697500-735354 GCF_046127955.1 Nelusetta ayraudi | reverse complement strand
GGTATGTGATGCCTGAGTTGGATTATAGGGATCCTGCATGTGTGAGTGTGTGTGTGTGTGTGTGTGTGTGTGTGTGTATAAAGTCCTATTTATTGTCAGTATCTAGAGAGCTGTACATTCAACTCTCATGTAATTGTCTTGTTTTTCTTTTCTGTTTAAAGGTACAAATATATTTTTTATTGCCTTATTTCTTTTAATTAATATAATTCGCAATCTTTTTGCACTGTGCATTTTGCTGTAATTATGGTGTAATTATGCAAATTTCCCCACTGTGGGATCAATAAAGGTATTCTATTCTATTCTATGTGTACCATGAGGATCCTGTGCATGCTTGCCTGTGTGTGTGTGTGTGTGTGTGTGTGTGTGTGTGTGTGTGTGTGACACCGAGCCCCCTCGTCAATCAGCCGGACCCCTGCGCTGGCTAACTCTGCTCTCTCAATGTCAGGCTCACACACGTTCAGAAGCCGCTGATGTCACAACACATGACACGTCTCTCGCTGGGCGACGGTGGACCGTCTTTCTCCGGCGCTCGTCGTCCGCAGCGGCACCGCCCACATCGCCGCCGGAACCAGAACTGCGACACTAGCTGCGTTTCCATTACATTTTTTTCCCCGCAAAAATAAAAGCGATATATTTCTCAAATTTCGACAAAGTACACTTGCGATTTGCAGGCGTTTCCATTGGATGGTGTGAAGCGGATAAGCCGTAATTCTCGTAAAATCTCGTTGAACGAGATTTACGTTTGTTTGCTGTCAAGAATGCTTGTTAGATTTTTTTTCTTTGATTATGACATAAAGCGCCATTTTCACTCGAAGTGAACTGGTCACATGACCTTCACGTCACGTCTGGTGACGCGTAAATGCGAAAAGTGTTTCCATGACACTTTTGCGATGTACCTCTATATTGACATGTCTGGAAAAAAACCCTCATGAGAGCGTCAAAACCTTTCAGCCTTATTGAGAGTTTTTTTTCCCGAAGTTTAGGCGTTTCCATTACCAGTTTTTTTTTTTAAATATTGCGATATTTAGGTTTTGCGCAAGTCTAGGAGGAACGGAAACGCGGTTGCTGACGCCGTGCATCACGCCAGTGACACCCAGCTCGGCTTCTTTTTTTCTTTTCCTCATTGCCAGCTGCGGGTTACAAATATGCACCTTTTATGAGCCTTTAAAACAGGGGTCCCCAAACTTTTTTTGCAATGGGCCAAAGTGGGCAAGTCACGTGGGGGGTTATGACTGCCTTCACGCGGGCCGGACAGAGACATGCAGCGGGCCGGATGTGGCCCGCGGGCCGTAGTTTTGGGGACCCCTGCTTTAAAAGGTTCCCGTGTTACGAGTTGTCCGAGAGACTTCACCTCTCATCCTGCACGTCACAGCTCATCCTATTGGTCCTCAGAAAACAGCACGTTTAGCCCTCTGTTTGCAGCCTGATGTGATGTCACAAAGGGTTGTGTAACCTTGCACTTTCCTGCAAGGTCGAGCAAGCAGTTAAAACAAACAAACAAACAAACAAATAAATAACGCACAATGCGGACATTTGTCTTTGTGTGTAGTTGACCGACGGGCTGGGAACTGAGCAGACGGTCAAACTGTTTCAGACTTAACGCGTTTGTCATTATGTCTCCGAAAGTCGACAGAAGGAGGGAAACACTGTCCTCAAGTCTGGAAATAAATGAGCATGAAAATAAATCAGGCTGAAATAATAATTTCCCTCTATCATTTCTGGGAAGCTCAACGACTGGCTATGAAGACGTTGTTATTGAACAATTTGGTGTAATATCGGAGACCTTTGTTTTTGAAACGCCAGCCTTCCGTCTGTGGGGAAAATTGAACTGAAACAACCGGGCCGATCATTACCGAGCCGTCGTGTTTTTGATTCAATTCATCCCAACTCTGACTTTCTACTCGACCGGCCAAAAGAAAGTTTTCTGTTCATTTTGACCCTTCGAGTTTAGACTGTCTGTCTGTGGCTGATTGTGTCTTGGTCCAGAGGAAGGACACAGTCTCTGAACACACTCCAGCGGCGGCACATTTCCGAGAGCAAGAACACAAAGATTCATTTGAACAGTTTTGGATGTCGCGGAGCTGCTAGCAAGTCAGCCGAGGCAACAGGTTTGGCTTCCGTAAACACGCCGGTGTTGAATACTGATGCTCAGAAGCTGCTAAACTGCCCTGCGTCAGTACAGGAGTTATAGGACCTTCTATTTATGTAGGATCATTTTTAATGTGGCATGCACTAAAAATGTATGTATTCAGTTTCTGAACAACAACGACGACAACAAAAATGCAAAACTCCTCACGCTAATGACGAACCTATGATGTAATTTTCTCTGTGTGAGGAGGAAATGGAGCAGTCTGACTGGAAACTCACTGGACGACTTTGAATCCATCATTTTCTCAGTGAACTCACATTTGCTTTAATTCTGCTGCGTCTGTTGCACATTCACGAGGCCGCTGGCGAGAGCGGTCTGGATTCTGATGTCTTTTAGTCGTCATGCCCACCGCTGTGTAATGGCCTTAATCGATTTATCTCGTATCTCATTCAAGTTCTAAAAGACAGTGTCCTCTTACATAACTTATTCATAAGATCAAGAAAAATCCAACAGCATGCGCGTGCCACATTTAGCAGGGAAGCGAATTAGCATCAATGAAGGCTTTGAAACAAACGCACCTACACGCAATACGAAACCCCGCACGGTCAACGGAGGGCCGTGTGTGCATGCACAACATGCAACACGTCGCACAATGAATGCCACACATACATAAACAGCTCGAGGACAATGACGACAACCTTGTTAGCATAATCGTGACGATCATGACCATCATGCTAATGCAGAATCTTTCTTTTTCTCTTTTTTAAGTCTTGCTTTTGAAACCACTAAAAAATAAGAATAGTTTAAAAAAAAAAAAAAAGTTCAAGGAGCGCTTCTTTCATCAAACGGCATACGTTATAGGGTATAAATATACATTGAGGTCACGGGCACTTAGCTCATAAGCTAACAGTTTGCACTTTCCATCTGAAAAAAACGGAGCGTTTAATGAGCAGCGCTGACGCAGCCAGCAGCGGCAACTATTCATTGGGTTTGTTTTGTTAAACAAGAAGCCGTGACCTTCTTCCCCGCTAACCCGCTAACTCCGCCACGTCTCTCTTTCCCCATCCGCCCGCCGTCATTTTGTTCTTACCGGATTGCCAAAACAGAGAAGTGCCTTCAAACGAACGGCACTCTCTAAATAAAAATAATCCACTGTAATGTTTTATGTCTCCTTCGCGCGCGTTTTATGTTGCGCCTCAGCGCCGTATTGATTACGAGGAGGAAGGCGCCAACAACTCGGGAACGTAACAGCCTGACAGAGACGCCCGTGTTTTGTTTTGTTGTTTAGTTTTTTTTTCCCTCCTGCCGACTAAGACGAGCTAAATACCTCAAAGTGCAACATCACGCTGTCGCAGGAAAAAAAAAGTGGACAAATGTATACGACATAAAAACGCAGTTTGACGAGGAAAAAAAACACAAAAACAAACATCGCTACTCGCTGATTTGCCTGCAGACAAACAGCAGCCTGACACTTTTGTCTTGGAGCGTAAATTATTATGCCCCCCCTCCCCCCCCGCCAGCCACCCGACCTTAATTCAAAGGTTTTGGGAAGCGTAAATCCTGCCGTGTTCGGCTGCTGAGTGCCTCTCAAACAGGTGTCAGCGAGGGAGGGGGAGGTCTCACCGGCGCCTCTTTGATTTCCCGAATTATGAGGAACAACTCCTGTCCTGCTGCACTGCGACCGCACGCGCCGTTTGTCTGCCGAGCAGCTCGGCGGTAACGAGCCCCGTCCCCCCCCTCCCCCGTCCCCCCGCGTTTTGAATTTTCATCAAACACGTCGCCACCTTTTTTCTCAGCCGCCGATGTGTGTTTGAACAGCGGCAGACTCTCAACGTGTCACTTCTGCTGCTGCGGCGGTGGCTTCCTTCCCCTCCTGTCGCACGGCCGAGACGTCGTTCGTATTCATTGTGACACGGAAGCGAAGCGGCTGATTTCTTGTCGGGGACAAATTAAAGACCAGACCGGCAGCCGATGGCGTTTCTCTTTTTGTTCCTGGAATTTAACGCCACAAAGAAATGAGCAAGAGATGAGACACAAACGGGGAGACACGGTGGTTAACATGTATAGTAAGGTGCCCATGCTGAACCCACCACTGTCATTAAACTGGTTACCAATCAACTCAAGAAGACAATACCACTGACCAATGTCTCCGCTTCAGTTATCCATCTGACTTCAAACAATATTTAATACCACGTTCCTCGTCATACCCTCTCAGAAACACTCAACAACCCCTTTTTTTTTCCCCCTTTCGATGACGTTGGAAGAAATTGGCAGACGTGCCTTAAAGTACAAAGAGCGGTCAGACCGGAACGTCTGCCCATGAATAGAAGAGAACTCCAATCATTACGTCTGTTTGAATGCTCACTATTCTCCATTCTCAACATACCATGCAGTCGCCTCTGGGGGTTTTGCCTTTTTGCTGTGATATCCTATATACGTATAACGTATGTATAATTGTGTATAATTGACAGTGTGTGACATACAAGTTGATGATGATGACAATGACTATTGTTCTTCTTCTTCTTCCTCTTGCTCTTGTTGTTGTTGTGTGTGACTGTTTTTCTACTGTGCTGTATGATTTAGATTGGACCCCCTTGAAATCGAGATGGTGCATTTCAAGGGGCTCTGCGTTCCAATAAAAAAAAAATTCTTCTTAACGCTGCCGCCTCCTAGCAAGAAGGTTGTGGGTTCGATTCCGGGCCTGGTGCCTTTTTGTGTGTAGTTTGCATGTCCTCCCTGTATCTGCCTGGGTTCTCCGGGTTCCTCCCGCCGTCCAAAAACATGCATGTGAGGTGAATTGGAGACTCTGAATTGACTGTAGGTGTGTGTGTGTGTGCGGGAGTGCGAATGGTTGTTTGCCTTTGTCTGTCTCTTTGTGGCTCTGTGATGAACTGGCCACTTGTCTAGGGAGTCACCCTGCTAGAACTCTGAGCTCAGGAAGAAGTGGGTGTTGAAGATGGATGGATGGATGGCTGGATGGATGGATGGATGGATGGAAGACACAAACGTATCTTACTGTTTTGCTAGCCGTGACAATGAGGCATCGACCCCGGGGGAGGGAGGGGAGAGAGGGAGGGTGGAGGTGCTTGGGGAAATTTAAATCTTCCACCCTTTTCCGAGACCTCTGCATGGGCGGAGCTTGTTATTGTAGCCTCTAACGGCCTCGGAGGAGATCGGACACCAGCGTTCCCGGGGGGTCAAGGTAAGAGGTCACGGTGGGCTGGATGCGTAGTTGTTCCACAGAGGGAAGCTGTGTTCTTCCAACGCGCTTTTAATAGAGACCAGAGGGAGAGGAGGAGCAGCGGTGGGGGGGAGGAGCGGTGGTGGGGGGAGGGTTGCAGTGCCACAACGTCCAATCCTTCCCTCTCCGCCCGCCTCGTAATGAGCGTTCTATTAGCGGGAAGGGGACGGATTTAGGCTGTTAGGCATACGGAGGGAAGGCAGGCTAACAACGCCGGCGCTTAGCTCAACAGCTGTTCCATCTCCCCGCTGCCACCTCCCATCCTCGGCTAATGAAGCCCTCACCGGCGAGCACGAGTCCCGGGACGTGGCGGGGAAGGGAAGGGAAGGGAAGGGAAGGGAAAGGAAGCGAACAGGCGAAAGGCTCGCACCCGAGGAGAAGAAGACGGAGAAAGAGTCGGAGCCGGGGACTTTAATTTTCCCACCACACTCTCCACCTTTGCCTCAGCAATCGACTATGTTTCAAAGAAAAGGAAGAACACTTGTCACACAAAAGTTTGACCTTATTTGGTATCAGTTCTGCAACAGTTAAATAACAGGATAAGAGAGGCGAGATTAAGCGGGGAAATGGGAGGGAGTTCTGGCGAGCTCCATTCTCAGAGCTTGTTGCCGTGCAGATTTTGACACAAACACAGTGAATAACAGGATATATGACGTTCGAACCTGCGTCTTTCTGCTGCAGGGCCTATTAACTGGATGAAATGGTGCAGCAAGAGTAAACCCAAGTCTCCCCGGAAAACATCTTAGGCCATCATGCCTTTCATTACCGGCGATAAACAGATAAAGACGGGATGATTTTCTTATTTTTGGGGGGGGGATTGGCCGCGTTGCTACTTTTCATTATCCTCGGCAGCGCTAGCGTCGCTCGCGGGCGGCCACCATCCATCAAGATTCACGGCACGCCGTCTGGGTTTGTCAACATCCCAATCACTGCCGAGGAGGCTTCGCACCGCACGCTCAGCCTTCATGTAAATAAGGGGTGGTGGTGCTGGTTGGGGCGGGGAGGGGGGGTTCCCGAGCAAACGGCTGCTTTTCATCCCATGAATAGAACATTATGTTGGCGTTGGGGCGCGGGGGGGGACGGGGGGGACGGGGTACACAAAAAAATAACGAGGGGCGTTTGTTTCACCTTCAAACGCAACAAGCGTTTCCACGCCACCTTTGTTCCTTGTTGTTTTTCTTTCACTTTGCTGAGCGAGTCACTTTAGCTGTCGGGGCTAAATGCTACCAAAAGGGAAGGGCTGCTCCGGGAAAAAAAAAAAACAAAACCTGTAAAGAAAAAACTTATATTTGTTTTTTTTGCAGCAATTAGCCAGGTGTGGAGGCTTTGATGTCGAAATAGGCGGTAGTTTAGTTTAGGGCGCCGCGTAATTTCTTCCTCTGCTTGCTTTCCCCCCCCCCCCCTCCACGCGGCTACTGCCACTTTCGGCGAGCGCTAAACTGATCTTCACGAACGGCTTTGAAGGGAAAACTTTGCGTTTAGTGTTTGGCTTTAATCTGCCGGCGTTAGCTCATGGATCGCGGGGAGTCATATTGGGAATTTCGCTTCACTCCCGCGTTTCGCGCCCCCCCCCCCTCCCCCTTCTTACTTTTTCATCTGGCAGATAAGAGCCGCGTCGCTTTCTGATCCACTTCACCGCCGTGCTTTGTCAGCAAAGACTTTCTCAGCAGCTTTCCCGCAGCTGCTCCTTCACAATAAAAACCTTCGGGGGGTAAAATCAATGGTTTGGGCAAAAACTTTGTAGCTTCTTGTTATGTGATGGTTGGAGCACTTGTTCTGCCTTGGCTCCAATGCAAGCAAAGGGAACCAAGTTATTTGGTCTTTTATTGTTGATTACATATCACCTGGGAAGAGCTCTGCGCAAAGAAATGATGCTACCCTATTATTATGCTAATACATGCTATCCCATCGTGATAAAAATCCTTCTATGTCAATATCCAAGAAAACAAGTTCTATTTTCCTTTTTTGCCTCATTCGAAACTTAACGAACTACGAGGTAAAACGCATTTTTTCTTTAACCTTTTCGCTCAACCAATCATATTTTACACCTAGAATCCATTTCATCAACGCATAGAAAGTGTTTTTGGCCGGTCTTAAAATTTCAGTTGATTCAATTGCCAATCATCTCCCTTCACAGACGAAGCCGAAGAGTCTGAAAAACTACAACCAGACAGAACAAACTACTGCAAGTTTGTAAACAATTTCATCAGAACTGCGCTGCATCAAAGAAACCCTTTACCGGTGGACGGCACTGTTCCCAGCGCTAGCTGGCTAACTGCTAACCCACAGCGAAGGCTCAATTTTCCAGGGCCCTGGAAAAAAAAAATCAGGACCCTTGAACGTAATAAAACAAACGTTGCATTTAATCGCCCGCCGTGTTCCACCTCCTCCCTGCTCCAAACACTTTCAACAAGCCCTTCCGCAGATAAAAACGCGTCGGGTGAATGTAAAGGATTTAAAGAGTCCACCTGGCGTGCCGTGGGTTGCCAGGTTTCCGCGGTCAGCAGCAGTGAAAATTGAAAGGAGGAGCCGCCGTGGGGCTTCAGGGCAACTTGTAGTGCGAGTTTTATTAAACAAATGGCGGCGAGTGAACATCCAGCCTACAGCTGCTGTGATATATTACCGTCCCTACTGAAGTGATACAAATATATATATATATATGTGTATATATATATATATATATATATATATATATATATATATATATATATATATATACATATATATACATATGTATATATATATATATATATATATATATATATATATATATATATATATTTATATTTATATATATATATATATATATATATATATATATATATATATATATATGTGAGATTACTAACAGAAAAAGTATTTCCTTCCAAATGAGAACTTAAAGCAGAAATTGTGATCCAGAGAGGGGAAATCGGAGGGAGCAGCGGCACATCGGTGATATCGCTCTCTGGCAGTTCGATTGAGCGAGTCGCTGGTGGAACACCAGTGGAAGGGATCTATAGCTAATGTTACCTCTCTAAGCTTAAAATCTATTAGCGCCTCGCAGGCATGAGAGAGGAAGACTTAGTCTTTCTGTCAGGTTGCACAACGTTGGCCCTTTCGCGAGCCGGGGCGTTTTCCGGCTCGTCAGCATGTTTGCAGAAGTTGGTCTCATTGGGGATTTCATTGTGCTCAGACTATGCAAATTTCACGGCGGAGGCTAATGCATTCGCGCTGCCCAGGATTCAATGTCTTGGTCGGCGAGCATGCGAGCTAAAGTCGCGGGCGCGCCGTTTCCCGAGCACACACACACACACACACACACACACACAGACACACACACACAGACATACGCAAGACGGTTTCACACTTCCAGCAGCTCGAAGGATCCAGATGGCATATATGAGCTCCATCCCTACAAACTACGTAGTTAAAAGGCCCTCAACTGGCATTTCGCACCGGGTCAGCTCCACACGGCAACAGCACTGTAATTGCACAGATGTACATTTTTTTTTTTTTTTTGAGTCATGTGAGGCTTCTTGCCGCAGACTGGAGGGAGGAAGAAAGGGAGAGAGAGAGAGAGAGAGAAAAAAAGAAATCCATCTCCTCTTTAAGTCTCCCTGTTAGCAGGAGCAGCGTGGAGCGAGTGCACTGAGAGGAGTGATTGATGCATTCCAGGATGCCTATAATCACACGGTAAATAAGCATTTTGCCCTCCCAGCGCCGGGAGAGAACAGTTCTGCTGGAATTAAGTGAGCGCGGAGTCGTGCGCCCCCCCCCCTCCCCCCCAAAACCAAAACCCCCTTTCAAAACAGTTTAGAAGTTCCAAAAAGCATCAAGCCCCAAACAGTTTGACACACCTGGTAATGTTCTTTTCCCGCCGCGGGGAGGTGTATATAAATAACACGTTACGCAAACCTGTGAAATTGATGAGGAATGCGGAGGCGGCGCCCTCAAGCTCAGAGCGGCTTCGCTGCAGCTCGCTGCAGAGGCATCTTTTCTTTTCTTCTTCCTCCCTCTCTCTCTCTCTCTCTCTCTCTCTCTTTCTTCCTCCCCTCCGTCCCTTTCTTCTAACGTGCGTCCCCGCAGCGCAGATAAACAGATGCGTGGCCACCGGAGCCCCGACCCTCGGCCGGCGTGCAGGGGTCGGCTCTGCCTCGGCCGCCGCCTCGCAGGTCAAAGTTCGGCTAATTACACTCCGGCTTGTTGATCTGCTCAGCTCTCCGTTCGGCGGGGCCGACCGAGCCGAGCCGCGGCGAGCCGAGTTGAGCAGCTGCGCTGGGGCGTGAGTGTGAATTTGAAAGAGATAAATAAATAAGTAAAAGGAAATGCGGCAGGAGAGGACAACAGATGTGCAACAAAAGGGGCTGATGGACGGAATGAAACGTGGGAGGGTGTTGTTGGAGGGGGGTCAGGTGGGTGGTGGTGGTGGTAGTGGGGGGGGGGGGGGTATATATGGCAGCGCTGGGAATGAGAACTGGGCCAGAGAGTGTGTGTGTGCGCGCGTGGAACAACGGGGGGGAATAAATAGAAGCAGGAGGAGGAGAGGAGGTGTGTGAGAGAGGAGCAGGTCAGTGGAGATGCGGAGATGGACGGAGGAGACAGGGGAGGGAGGGAGGGAGGGGCTGGGGGGGGGGGGGGGGGGGCTCAACCCCAATCCCCCCCACCCCCCCGTCGACCGCGCTCAGCTGTCAGTGCTTCCTCTGCAGGTGGGGCGGGAGCGGTGCCAAGTCGCTCCCTCTCTCTCTCTCCCACTCACACAGACACCCATGCATCACTCTATAATGGATGCTTTACACTGGTGCCAGAGAGAGGGAGAGAGAGGGAGGGAGAGAGAGAGAGAGAGAGAGAGAGGGCGAGAGAGAGAGAGAGAGGGCGAGGGAGAGAGGGCGAAGGAGAGATATGGTGAGAAGGCGCGAGAGGGAGCGGGAGACGAGGGGGGGGGTGGAGGGAAGGGCGGCGTAAAAAGAAAGACACTGCTATTAGGCACAAGGAGGAGGAGGAGGAGAGGAAAATAAAAGGAGGCTGGAGAGGCGGAGAGAGATCAGGGCGGTGGAGTGGAAGTCGTGGTCGAGCGGGGAGGGGAGTGACGGACAGACAGATGGACCAGAACCCCCAGCCCCCCGCCCCCACCCACCACCCAGGCCCACCATCAAGTCATTAGTCCAATCAGGGGAGGAAACAGACGAGACAGTCTGGAGTAATAGGATGCTGCTATTGGTCTAATTGATCCATGGGCTAACAGGATCAAAGCGGGCCCACAGCCCCGCCCACTCCGGCGTGGACGCCGCCCCCCCCCCCCCCTCCCGACGACTCATCGGGCGGTCGAGGGTTTTAAACAACAGTGAAATGAAACACAAGGGAGCCACAGTCACCGTCCACAGCCAGCATCCTTAGCGATTAGCTTCGCTGCTACGGGTCTGTAAGCCGAGCGCAATATGGCGCGGAATAGCAAGTGGCGGAGGAGAAGGGGACCCAGTAGTGTTGGGCCCTGTTTGCACTTGGTCATTGGCAAAAATCACACCAAGTCACCAAGTGGAAACAGTCTAAATCCGTATTGTCATCCGATCACTCAAACCACCTCGGGGAGGGGGTTTCGACGCTTCGCATAGCATAGCATAGCATTCCTCACGGACGTGTGAACAGAACGCCATCTCAGTCCACATTAAGGACCGCCTACTCCACTCACCTCTCCCGTGTACGTACTTGGTCGGCGCCCCACCTCCCGGCGTCGTCATTGTAAAGTTACAAACAAGAAGCGAAAACAAATCATTTTTGTTAGACTCGTTTATTAGGACGCTATTAAATTTCACTCCGCATTAGCGTATTTTGTCAGCGGAGCAGCGGTCGCAGTTTCCCCACATATGAGTTTAAATCTGCGACGTTGCATCCGAAAATTTGCCAGCCACTGTTGATCCGAAAATGAAGTCGTCGCCACTCTGTCCCACCAGTCGTTACTCCTCGTTCGGATCCATACGCATCTTTCTGGTTCCGCGGCTACCAGAGCAGAGACAAATGCTGCAAGCCCTCTTTCTTCTCCATGCTGCTCTTCTCTTTAGTCGGCGCTCTGAGATCATCAACCGGCTTTGTCCACGACTCCCGATAATACGGACGAGCTGCAGTAGAATTAATTCTAATAAACGAGTGACTTGATATAGTCCGCAAACAGGAAGTTGATTCTTAATCGTTTTCAGGTGAAACTAGCCGTAGTTTTACGCTTTACTGCCCCTAGTGGTTAAAAATGCATTTTAACACGCTCGAGACGCATGTTAATGCTATGTGCGAACAGATGCTTCAAGATGCGTACTTCCTGATACGATCGCCAAGTCAGTTGCAAGTGAGCAAGTGCAAACAGCGCCTTTGCCGAGCTAGCCTGGCGGCCCGCGCCAGTTCACATCCCATAAAAGTCAAGCAACTTCTTCTTACATAGCACATCTCCGCTCTGACTCATATACAACACCTTTGGTTTGAATTGCACCCAATCCCTCGCTAAAGACAAACCAAAAGCATGTGTCACGTAACCCCCCCTCCCAAAAATGGGGAAGGACAATGAATGGTCCCAGACAAACTGTGTGTATGCACTCATCACGATGTCCAGGACTTGCTAGCAAACATCAAATGTGCTCAAATTATTATTATTTTTTTTTTAAAGAAACAACTTTGATTTCCGAGGACTTGCGTTACTGTCCCCTAGCATTAACCCGAGCTAACACCCCCCCCCCCCGCTACCCACCAACATCTCCTTCCACACGCTGCCAGTGAGGCGGTCGGGACCAGGCGACAAATTCCTCAGTGGCCTCATTCAGCCGCCCAGCGCAGAGTCCCAGCGACGCGTCACCAGATGGGCCTCGTTATATTGTCTTGGAGAATATCGCCGAGGAGGGCGACGCTCGCCACATGTCCCTCAAGCTGCTGCAGGACCCCCCCCCCCACACACACACACACTCCAACCCTCGCCCCACACCGCCGTGAATCTGGGAACTAGACACGCATGTATCGACAAAATAAAAATAAATAAATATCACCCGGGCGGCGCATCAACTTCGGACTGATGGATTTTCTGAAAATCCTTAATTATCCGCCGCGGCCTCCTCCTCCGACGACCCGCCAGCCGCTCTCTGGCGGCTCTTTATCGGCCGCTCTTTATCGGCCGCCCAAACGAAACGTTCTCGCCTCTTTTCGGCCCATTTGTCAAATCTTCATTCCGCGGCTCTCCGCCGGCCGCCGATTGGTGGAGCAACCGGCAGCTGATGGACAGCCAGCGCTGGATATTATTTTCTGGAGTGTTACCTGCACTGGTAATTTAAACCCGGGGAACTCCAGCAGCAGCTCCTCCTCCTCCTCTTCCTCCTCTTCCTGCTCTGCTGAGCAGCGGCACAATTTGGTTGAATTTCCCTCGTGTTACGACGGTAAAAAAAAAAAAAAAAAAAAAAAAAAGTGAATGAAAAAAAACATTAAAAAAAAAAAATTAGAAGGGTGAAGACCTTTGTTGACTGGCCCATTCTTTATGACGGTGTTTTTGAAGAACACACACATACATGTATATAAATAAATAAATGAGCCAATCTGACTCACAATGCCAAGCAGGACACTCGTTTGAAGCCGTTTGCTTTCTTTCTTTCTTTCTTTCTCTCTCTCTCTCTCTCTCTCTCCCTCGCTCTCTCCTTGCACAATGGCAGCCAGGGTATAAGACATTTTTTTTTCTTCTTCTTCTTCTTCTTCTTCTTTTTTTTTTTTACAAGGCACAGTCGTCAGCATAAATAAATACAAGCGTCCTCGCTCCGCCGAGGAGAGGAGACGGCTTCCCCCCGGTTTAATTATCGCTCTTGTCAATCGAGGTGGAAGAATACGGCACCTGACAAGGCGCGCCAACGCCACCCTCCCCAACCAACCCCCCCCCCCACACTCCCTTTATCCCCCCCTTCACACCGCGTAATGCACAGGCGCCCTTGATCGAATCCAACCCACCTCAACCCCCCTGCCCCTAAAACACGCAAGCTAACTTTTTACGGCGTCGGCTCGCCGACGGCTCCTATTCAGCTCCGACAGTCGTTCCCTGGGGTTTTTTTTCTCCCCTTTTCTCAAACGCCGGGACATTTGCACAACAATGGCAGTCGCCGCATCCGAGCGTGAATAACATCTCGGGGGTGCGGCGGCGATGCTGCTATCTCTCACATCCCCTCCGCCCCCATTTCGATGGCGGCTCTCTTACGAGGCGCCTTCACTCGATGCGTAGAACTCTGCAGACGAGCGGTGGTGGTGGGTGGTGGTGGGGGGTTGATGGCTCCAGCATCCCCGGGGCTTTGCCCTGAGCCTTTTAGGAAGTGCACCTGGAGATCTGAGCTCGACGCCGAGACCTTTGCCGTGCTGGAAAACGCAGGAAAAACAGACGCAGCTGAGCCTCCGCCGGGGTTTTTTTTTTTTTCAAACTTACTTTCTCGCGAAAATCATCAAAATGCCAAATCAAAATTGACCGCGAGGAGCCACGAGGCAGAGCAGAGCAGAACAGGGCAGCGATTGCAGCTTTTTTTTTTCTTTTCTTTCCAAACCGATGGCCTTCTGTATTCCCACTGTATTCAGCTGCACTTCGAAAAAAAAAAAAAGAAAAGAAAAGAAAGCAGCAGCGTTTGAATTAATGTGCCGATATTTCTGATTCAGCGGCGCATCGGCTGGCGTTTTTTTCTTCTCAAGGCCGAGCGGCTTCCCGGCGGCTGGGAGCTCCGTCCCTCTGAAGGCGGCTACTACAAGCCCGCGATGGTGAATGATTGTCAGGGCAGAGGTGAGGCACCGCTGGAGATCCGGGGCCGGGAATCCCAGCACGCCGGCAGTGTATCAGGAAGACTGACACATGCAGATTGATTCAAGGTCCAGTAAACAGCGTTGTCAGACTTGTTTCAGTCGGGTTTTTTTTTGCCAAACGTCCATGAGTTAAATAGATGCCAGTATAAGAAGAAGAAGAAGAAGAAAAACCCTATCGTCAATCGTGCGGAGGGCTCCCCAGAGGAGGATCAACCGGACTGACTTCACTAACCTGTTCAATGGGCTCTTATGGGCAGAGTCACTTACACTTAAGGAGATCAATCAATGTCCACAACTCAAAGTGTTAAAGCTCTGACCCGCAATTCCCCAACAGCAGCTGTTTATATCGATACCTTTTGTGAGTCCAAACACTCTGAACCCGGCAAGCGCAGTTAGCGGCCTTTGGAATTTACAGCTAGCAGTTTAAGTACAGCCTATATAAAGGTCCCATTACATTCACTTTGATGATCTGCCAGTGTACTTCGCAGACGGCGTGCGATAAAAAAAAACTACACATCTGGAGATCGACCCCTTTGTGATGTCACAAAGAGTCTGATGGTCACAGCCAGGTAAGAGGCAGCAGTGTGGCTGCTTTGTGTTTGTCCCCCAGCGAGCATAGCAGACATCAGGATTTTTTTCAGGAGGCCATTAAGAGTTGTTTTGTTTTTTTGTAATAATTAAGCCTCTAATGTGGTGCTGTGTAAAAAAAAAAACCCCAACAACAATACAAAAAAAAAAAAAAGATCTGATACCGCTCAGAACACAGAGCCTTTACATTCCTGTCGGGATACGCTGGTCGCTGCTAAATCTGGCTGGTCGCTGTTTTGGTCTTTAAGCCCCTCCTGCTGCTGCCGCTGTGAGTTCTGATTGCTCAGCTCCACTGTGGAGAACGCCGGACGTTGATTAAAACAAACTACAGCCGCAAAGGGCTTGTTCTCTCTCTCTCTCTCTCTCTCTCTCTCTCTTTCTCGCCCTCTTAGCACCACTTCTGTTTCCAAAGAAAACATGTTTTTCTTTTTTTTTTCTCTCTCTCTCTCTCGTCGTCCCTCGCTGGGAAGTATTTCCGTCCATTTAGTCTCTCACAATAAAGGTGCGTCTCAGGTTCCATCTCTTTGATGGCGGGACACCGTAAACGTGTCAAAGCGGAGGACGAAGGTTTTCACCTGGTACACGTTCAAAAAATGACTCGCGATGCCTTTGAGGTCACATCCTTTCAGAGACTGTGAAGAGACACTTCTGCTCCCACAGAAGAAGAAAAAATAAAATAAAATGAAAAAAGATCACGCATCCTTGGGATGATGCATGACTTTAATCCGTCACCTTGGACACGCGATGGGTTCAAGAGAACTGGTCACCCTGCGGACGACCTGTCACAGCGCCTCCCTGGTGGCCGGAGGGGGGACCTTCGGCGCTTTGCTCGCAGGTGGTGCCGCCCGCGTTAAAGATCCTTGGTAGTCGTTGCACCTCCGCAATAAAAACCTCCGGGCATTTAACATACACATTTATGGCTCTCAATAACCCAGAAGTCTTAATAAAAATGAAAGCTGACATTGGCATGAAGGACCCCCCCCCCCCTTCCCCTCTTCCCCCCCGCCACACACACACACACTCACACACACGCGCGCGCACACACACACTAGCTGTCTATAATGTCCAAGACGTTCCATTAAAAGGGGAGCACTTCCTCAGAAGAGGAGCTTTTATCCTGATTGCTTACAGGAAGAGAGGGGTGGAACGGGCAGGGAGAGGGGGAGGAGGAGGGGGAGGAGGAGGAGGAGGAGCCGGGAGGATGGGAGGGGTGGTTACAAAAAAATAAAAGGGGAAACCAAACGACCTTCAGCGGCGCTCCGGCCGGCCCTTCGCCTGGCGTCGGCGCCGCCAGCGGACAGCCTGCATGGTGCACTCTGACAGCCGGGGGAAGCTGATGCAGGCATATGTGAGCAGGTGCGTTCAGCGCAGCTGTTCGTCCGGAGACGAATGAGGGGGCGCGTCCGTCAGCCGGTTTTCCACTCTGTCCACCACGACGACAGGTCATCAGGATGCGGAGGAAGTCCCACCGCTCATGTGATTTTTACTGCTCGTGTTCTTTTTTATTTCTTTTTTAATTTTACCTCAACACCCGCGAAGGAAGAAAAAAGAAACTCACCAGCATTTGCTGGTACGGATCTTTAATGAACCTTTAATCTAAGATCTCTTCGATAAATCTAAGATTTAAAAAAAGGGGGGAAAGAAAAACAAACAGGCGCTTTACCTGCTTCATTTGAACGATAATGTGTCATGCGTGCTGCAGTTGGGAAGCACAAACACAAACAATCTGGAGCCAAAACACAGACGCGTCTCCGTCCTGGAGTTGATACGCGTGATAACGTGCGTCTGAGCCGCTCGCCTAATTGGTATTCCTGTCTTCACACGCCGGCGCAGCCATCTTACTTCTTCTTCATGCCATAATGATTATTAGCAGATAAGAAAAAAAGCCAAATCTGCATGTTCAATTAGTGGCTGTGCGATGGCAGATAGATAATAGGCAGGGCTGGCTGACGTCCTTGCCTCTCAACTCCTTCTTCCTCCTCTGCGACTTCAGCACCCACCGGCCTCACCCCTCCAACCACCTTCTATTTTTTATTTTTTTTGGTAAAGCCAGAGGGGGGAAAAAAGAAGATGGGGCGGGGGTGGGGGGGCGGCGATTTCCCCCTCGGTGGGGAAAAAACAACTGTTGAGCCGCATTTAATAAGCTGGTCAAAACGCTCTCCCGCCAAGAGAGAGGACGGCGCTTTTTAATGACCGCTCGGCTCCCAAAGTCTCAGATGTGCGGCTGGATGGCTCGTCACGCGGCAGACAAGGCGGCCGTCTTATTAATAGCCACCCGCTACACTTCCTGCTGACTGGGGAGCGGGATGGACAGAGTGAGAAAAAGGAGGGAGAGAGACAGAGTGAATGAGCCTGTGCGTAGAGGTAGGCTGCGGTTGGGTGGTGGGGGGGGGGGGGGGCTGTGAGGAGATTAGATGGAGGAGGCCGAGCAGCGACTCGCCCAGCCGCCGTGGGAGGACGTCCCGGGCCGACGCAGGGGCCAGAGGACCGGGGGGGGGGGTTGGGTGGAGGAGGAGGGGGTTGGCGGTGATCGATGCGGCCGCCGACTGGAGCGTTCGGGACGCCTACACGGGGACGGAAACCAAGGCCACGTCGAGGGGGAAGGGAGGGGGTTAGGTAAGCAAAGAGAGAGGGGGGTGGGGGTGGGGGGGGCATTGGAGGGGGTTGCTGGGGATGATATAGGAGGATCCAGCTTATTAAATAGGCTTCAGGAGGAGCGTCTGAAGTGAGTTGTCACCAACAGGAATATGAAAAAAAAGGCGGCGGCCGTCAGATGGCGCACGAGCACGGCGTGGGGGTGGGGGGGGTGCGATGACAGACTGTGTATACAGCCAGTGTGGGAATACTGTCATTAAACACACTCTGTAAGCACAGCGGAGAGCTGCGAGCGCCGCCGAGCCAAACCCCCGGATTACCTTCCCTTCTCCCACCCTACCTGCCTCGTTACCGCACGTCTGAGCTGCAGCAGCCGCAGGGAAGATGTTTTACGAACGCCGGGCGCGTTCGTTAGCTTAAGCTAGTTTTAGCTATCTCTACAGTAACGTGCAAGGTTCACTCTATCAATGTCTTCGAGCTTCGAGAGGAGTCCATTACTCTGTCAGAATCACTACTAATAAATTGTGCGCGAAAAAAATATGTATGCTATGTATGCTCCTTGTGCCATCACAAAGGGCACTGACACCACGCCAATGCCGCTACTAGGCCAGTGACAAGACTGCAACAGCTTCAGCAGAGGGATAAAACCAGAAGGAGCCTGCAAACAAAGGGCTAAATATTGTGTTTTCTGGAGATCTACAGTTTTCTTTAGATCCACAATTGAGCAAAAAGAAAAATATGAGACCTTTCTAATTGCAACATCCAATGTGACAGCACTTCCTCTAATTCCGCTGGTAGAGGATGAATTTCTCCCCATTAGCGAACAGAAAAGGCAGTCAGATTGGGATACGGGGGCGAAGCTTGCGAGACGTGGTTTTCAATCTTGTTTCCTTCATTCCGCCAGGTCAAAAATATGTCCTGAGAGGCAATCAGTCGGATAACGTGACTGTGAAATGGTAACACAAATCCATTACCGCGGGCAGGTGTGTTCAAGGCTGCGCAGCGCATAACTCAACCCGAGTGGAGACTCTTTTTTTTTTTCACTCGCTACTTCAATTTTATGCGTCGCTATGAGAATCCCGAAGCTTTTGATTCCTTTCATGTTGGTGACATTGTCCAGGCGAGAGGTGTAAAGCCGAGGAAGAAGAAGCCGAAGAAGACGAAGAAGAAGAAGAAAACGAAGAAGAAGACGAAGAAGACGAAGAAGACAGTGAGGAGCACAAGCAGATGTTGAGAAAGACAGCGAAACATTTTTTCTTTTGGATTTCCTGTCTCATCCTGCAGCCCACTCTGCCCTAAACTTCATATAATTACATCAGTCTCAGCTCCCAGAGAGAATGTGTGAAATCTGATTGCCACTGATAATGTTCACAGCGAGAGTCCTGGCGTAAGAGAGAGAGTGAGAGGACTTCCCGTTTCAATTTTCAAGCACCACACCCCCGCCCGCCCCCCTCTCCCACGTTTCACTCGCTCTAGTTTCCATCCCATCAGTGGGGCCACACATTTCCATTCGAGGGGGGAGAGGAAGGAAAGAAAAAAAAAAAACAGACCCGGTAATATCCAATTTACTAGGTGGCAGAGGAGATGGTTTCACAGGCACTATAATAACATGCTACATGAAGCGTAGCATTATTGAGTATGAATAAAAAATAAATAAAAAAGAGAGCGGCTTTAATGTCACAAATTCCATCCAGAGGCAGTCATCGTTCATCGGAAGGAAATCAAGGCAATTAGTGACTCTGAAATGCAGATCAGTGGGCGAATTACATCACATCGCGATGAAGAAGAGGCAGCTCAGATGACGGCTAGCTTGTGTAAGTCGGAAGTTTCCCTCAAGTCGTCTGACAGGAAGGACCGTCTGAGCTTCCTGCCTGGCCGAGCGCTTTAATGTGCAGGTTTTAAATCCAAAGCACCGGAATATTAAGGCTGGGCAAATGCGAATGTTCCTCGTGGAACGTCTAAGGCAGAGGAAGGCTAATAACGCTAGCAACGCTAACCTTGGCCCAGCGTTTCACGGGCACAGCACAAACTATAAATTAAACAGCACTAACACAACAAACGTCACAAGTGACAAACATCCAGCCGGGAACGAGCGCAGGTGTGAACCTCCGAGATGCACAGCCGCTAAAAATAAGCAGTCGCGCTAAATCAAGCGGCGCGGAAAGCTAGCCATAAGCGGCGGCGCCCGCATCTTAATTCCCCCTCCGATGCATTAGGGTGGGGGCCGCACGAGTGTGGGATGTTTATCATGCGTCGACATTAAGCGGGCACGCTGCATTTAGCGCTAAAGACGTGGCGAACGGCGGCTGTAAATTATCACGAGGCGGCGGTGGCGCTGGCTGTGGCTAGCAGGCGAACAACAGCGTTTCCCAAGCGGAGCAGCGGGAGCTCGTGGTCTGTTCGCGCTGAAAACCATCAAACAATATCCTCGCTTCCCCTTTTTGCATCTTTCTGACAAAAACTCACCGCGCACGCTTCTGTCACAGAGAAGCCCCCCCACCTTCCGGCAGGAGGCGGGGAAGTCCGCCGCATTTCTGGTTTCAATTTTTTCCAGATGGGGAAAATTTCATTGATATGCGAAACGCCTGCTGTAAAGCGTTTGCTATGCTGCGAAGTGCATTAGAATACATTACGCTCTGTGACTCGCTGGCCGCATCGCCACTTCCCACTATCAATATCACGAGCCCCTCCCCCTTCACCTCCCCCCACCCTTCCCACTGAGCTCCCCCGCCCGTACCTTCAGAGTGGTGGGACAGCGTGAGCAGGCTGACGCAGGAGGCCCCGATCCCGGAGCCGAACACCGTGATGCGGTTGGAGTCTCCGCCGAAGAAGCCGATGTTCTCGCTGATCCACCTCAGCGCCTGGATCTGATCCAGCAGCCCATAGTTGCCCTTGGCAGCCTGGTCGCCTGTGCTGAGGAAGCCTGCAAATGAACAAAAAAAGAACACAAACAAAAACAATACAGATTCAGTCCGGGCAAATTGCAGCAGAAAACGTTCACATAAGCCAAAACGAGGGTGGTCTGTAGTAATTTTGCAAAGCACCAGCGACGCACAAATGCTGCTGTTGCCACAACATGGAGAAAATGTAGAAGACTTGAGTGGAGTTAAAGCAACTGGACTGGTTTTGCTGTGGAAGACATTTACCACATTGCAAAACCAGTCCAGTTGCTTTAACTTAAGCCTTCTACACTAAGATGACCTGGATGACTTAGAACCTTTGCACACGCACACACACACACACACACAGCGGTGACCAGCTGCTGATTTTTCAGGTGACAACGGCGGTAAAAGCCGTGACTTATCGGCTGACGGGGGCTGTTTGTGAAATAGGAGCGTGTGTGACCACATGTCATTTGCACCTTATGGGAAATCAATGGTTGCGTCTTCACCGCCGAGTCGAGGCCCGAACCGAGCTGCCCGTCATCAGATATATTGAGCGGTCCTAATGAAAACCTTAGGAATCTCTGCAGCAGAGCGGGCGGCGGGGGAAAAAAGAAAAAAAAAAAGATTTACAATAATTCCGGACGGCAACAGTCTTTTGGCTTCCTCTGGTCAGTCTAACACCAGGGGTGGGCAAGCTTTGTCACTGCTGGGGCCACACTGGGTTCTAAAATTTGACAGAGGGGCCGGAACAGGAGCAGATGAATGGAGTGTCTTGGCGACCTACTGCATAGGAGAAAAATATATAGATTGCAGTTTTGTAGTTTGCCCGTGTCTGGCCTAGAACCTCCAACAGAACAACCCAGCACCACCAAAGAATCAAAGAGCCACCCAGAACCACCAAAGAATCATCAAAGAACCAGCCAGAACGATCACAAAACCGCCCCAAACTATCACGAAACCATCCAGAACCACCTAGAATCATCCCTAAACCACCTAGAACCACCCCTGAACCATCTAGAACCAACACAGAACCACCCAGAGCCACCCAGAACCTCCTAGAACCAGCATCAAGAGCAGGGGTGGGCAAACTTTTTGACTGATGGACCACAATGGGTTCTAAAACCTAACAGAGGGACTGGAGCAGCAGTAGATGGATGGAGTGTTGGTGACCCACCTAATACGAGAAGAAAAGATATCATGGGATGTGAAGAAAAAGTGCTTGGATGTCAATTGAAAATGAAAAAAGCGTTACAACAAAATGTGTCCTTGAAACTCCACAGTATTTAGCCCTTTATTGAAATTACTCTGAAAACACTGAAAAGATGTTCGAAATACAGCTATTTATATGACTCATTTACTATTAATGTCATTTGTTCAAGTTCACGGGCCAGATTAGAAGGCTTAACCGGCTGCTTATGGCCCCCGGGCCGTAGTTTGCCCACGTCTGGTCTGAAACGCTCGCGACTCACTCCGAGTCGGACGGCGAGTCTCTCCTGGGTCCATCGCAGCTGATGTGCACACAACAGCCTCCCGAGGGGGAAGTGTGGAGAGCGGGGGGGGGGGGGGGGGGGGGGGTCGGGTCTTTGCTGAACGACGGCAAAATCGACACTCCTGGGAGACGATCAAAGCTGAGGAATCCCACTGCCGACGGACTCGGCTGTCCGTCAGCGCCCGCAGCGCGCATGCGAGGTGACAGCCGGCAGACGTGTGCCGGTAGCGGCGGCGGCGGCTCTCTGCTAAACATTTCAGCAGCTATAAAGCGCGGCGGGCCGATCCCCCTTGCTGGCTCGGCGGCAGTGATGCCCCCCCCACCCACGCTGTTGTTTTCATCCATTTCATGGTCCACGCCTCCGTGTAATGACGAGCTGGCTGTGTTGACGCCCTGAGGGCCGGACGGGGTTAGAGGGGGAAGTGTTTGGATATCGTCAATGCGAGTGAAAGAATAAAAAGACAAAATGAAACCACAACAAAACAAAAAAAAGTAGGAAGTAGTGTGCGTGTGTGTGTGTGTGTGACACAATCACAACTGCAGTTGCAGGTTTGCTCGACGTGCACGTCTGTGTGTGTCGGTGTTGAGTCTGAGTACCTGGTGACAGCAGTGTACAAAACCCCACCGAGAGAGGCCGCAGGTGGGACTCAAACCGACAACCTTCTGGCACGATGCACCATTGTGCTGTGAAACTGCCTGGAGGTTTGAAGCAGCAGGGCTGCGGCTGTGGAATATCTTGCTAATCGATTATTCTATCCAATATTCCATCCATTCATCGAGTGATCGGCTAAAACACACATCTGCTGAATTAAGGCTCGCTCTGCAGCAGAACCTTGCCAAAAGACCGCTTCCGCCGTCTACTGATTTGCATTGGGTGCACGGCCCGTGACGGAAGCACGTTGTGTCACACTAAAAAGAGTCCGTGCGAAACGTGAGCTTTAGATTTAATTGAACGCCGCCTCGAGTTGTTTTCTTCCTCCGCGTGGCCTTGATGATGAACTGGACCAGTGCAGAGTGTGACCCCGCCTTCACCCTTCCCAGGCCTGCGAGATAGCCTCCAGCATCCAACCCCCCTCCACCGTGACCTTGAAGGCTTAGAAGACGGATGGAAGGATGGGTGGACGGACGAGCTCAGTGGAGCTTAACATCCAAGGACGCTGATCAAACAGCTGTTCTGACTCCATCATTAGCAGGAATCATAGCGAAATGATGCGCGCTACATATTCATTCAGCTATCTGTCTATTTTGCCAGGGGTTTGGACCGAGCCCCTCGTCCAGGGTGCCTGGTCTGGGTTGAAGTGGGTGAGGAGCGGGGGAGGGAGTCCAGGCCCGATCATCGATAGCAGGGCGGCGGCGGCGGCGGCAGCAGACGAGGCAAAACAGGAAACAAATGGATCAACAGATGGTCTCCTTCAGACGCATCCCTGAGGATGACGGAGCAGAAGGGCACACACGCACAGTGAGTGTGTGTGTGTGTGAGAGAGAGAGAGAGAGAGAGAGAGAGAGAGAGAGAGAGGAAGAGAGAGAGAGGCTCTCTGACTGAAGAGATTTTTCCCCTCCGCCCCGCCGCCTCTCCCAACTCGTGCTCCGTCATAACTAAAGGACAACAGCTTTTACAACCCTCCCTGGTGTGTCGTGGAGAGAGCGGCTCGGAGGAAACTCTCCCAGAATAACCCTCGCTTTTGCCCGAGCGCTCGCTCCCCGCAAAGTGCCCGTCAGATGGGTTATCGAATGTCAAGGGGCCGACATGTGAAAAGGGATCTCCCGCTACCTCCGCGAGCAAAGCTGGCGAAAGAAAAACATAACAGGCGCACACAAGCAGCCTGGATTTGTAGTGTTTGACTCGGCGGCAAACGTGCAAATCATCCAAAGCCGGATTCCCAAGGACACGGAGCGCCACTCCGACTGTCTCGCCAGCATTTCTTTTTTTTTTTTTTTTTTAATGCTCGCCATCTATAAAATGAAGCCCGCCGTTAAAAAGTAAAGGTGGAATCCAATATCTTAAACAACAAGACGAGCTGCAGGCACTTTTTAAAAATACATCTGAAGTCGCTGCGGGTCACGTTTTAATTGGAAAGGTGACAGAAAATATCTTCTCCCTCCACCCTGAAAAAAAACAAAACAATTAAGATAGCAGAGTAATTGTTTTTCTAATGCGCAGGCCTTTTTCTGCGGAGCTGCTCTTGGAGGCGCGTTTGGTGTTTTAGTGCACGCGGCAGGAGTTTTTAGTTTTCGGAAAAGGAGCGCCTCTTCTTTTTGTCACGGTGCCTTTTCAGCAAAAGTTTCCAAAAAAAAAAACCACGAAAAAAGAAAAAGACCGAGAGAATAAATAAATAAAAATCCTGCTCATGAAGGATTCGGTGATTGATTTTTAGATCTAGCAGCTGATCCCCCCCGCCCCCCTCCCGATTCTGCAGCGCTGCGTGGGCGCTGGGTGAGCACCAGCCTTGATACGCGGCGCTGCACCATCTCCTCACAGCTGACTCCTACACAGGACCTTGGGATTCTAGGCAGCCGCTCGGCCAGGCTGCCTGGGGTGCTCGCTCCACCTCGCTGAGATGCATTTTTTTTTTAATCATTATATCATTATTTATCTGATTTTAATGCGCTGTACATGGCATTTTTTTTTTTTTTTTTTTTTTTTTTTTTACATTTTGCGTTTAATTAAGAAAAAAAAAGTGTGATCGCATTACATCCGTCTCTTAAGCCGGTTACGATTCAAATGCAAATTCCAACTCAAATGACTGGATCAATTAACTTTGGCACAACAAGGTGACTCGGCAATCACAAAATAATCATTGTTCAGTTAATGGCTGCCGTCGATGCGGCGGCAAAGGGGGGGGGAGCAATAAATTCCCGTCTGACTAATTGAATTTTCCTCTGTCACACCCCCCCCCCCCATTTTGCCCCGATTGCGAGCTGTGTTTGTCAGCGTCCTTGGCTCCTACTGGCTGACGGACGCGTAGCACAGCTGTTTACATTACAGCTCCACTGCATTCTTTAGTTTTGTTTTTTTCGACAAATTGTACAAACATGACCTATTAAAGCTACGCCGCGCAGAAGAAAATTACATTAAAAAAAAAAAAAAAAATGAAATTCTCAAGACTTTCAGGAGGATCATAAAATATATTTAGCTAACTTCTGCCAGTTGTGTTATTATTATTATTATTATTATTATTATTATTATTATTATTATTATTATTATTATTATTGTTGTTGTTGTTGTTACAACCAAAAGGTCAATCCGGCAAACAACAGAACAAATCAAGTCGTGGGCTGCAGTGAAGACTCCCGATATTGAAATGTATCCTGGGCTTCGCATTAGCCGGATGACTTATTTGCTGGCAACACACGAGCTGCGAAAGCTCCTTTTGCACTGGATGCATCCACGAGACACTCTTGACCTCAAGCTGCCGCCACGCATCTTTCTCATTGGCTGCAACGGTGCGACCTACTTCCCCTCTGTCTTTTTTCAGTGACTCACCGCTTTAGCTTCCATATCCTGCATTTGATGTTAACGATGTAAAGAGTGACACAGGCAAAAACAATTTCTCTCTGTAATACGTATAATCAGTTTTCCGAGCCTTGGTGACCTTATGCTGTTTTTCTCCGCTTTCTCATCTGCATGATTTTCATGTGAGTCTCTACAGTTAATCAAATACTGCAACATGGCTCCACACAGATCCTCAAATATTGTGCCAAAAAACCCAACAAAACAAACTGGAGAGGCTCCATATTCAGTGCAACACATGTAACAAAGTTCACTCTTGCCAAGCTAGTGGGACATTTTACATTCTGGAGGCTTTTCCAAAGGGGAAGTTTGGTGTTTTTCCGCAACTTTTCAGTTTCCGGCTCGACCCGAGCCAATCTGGGTCTGCTTTGGCCGCACTTGACGGGCCATGTGCCGGGGAGTGGGAGTGGGAGTGGGAGGGGGGGTGTTGCAAACAACCTGAACGTCACGCAACCATGCCACGTTTTCACTTTGCAGTCACTTGAATGACCCTAATAGCTGCATTCGTGCAGTCCTGGGACCTTTGCAGGAGTCTTACGCAACAGGATCAGAACTGGGTGGCGATAAATCTAAAAAAAAACCCAACACAATTCCACGTCAGGTGGGTTCCGGAGAGACCGTCCCTGCGGAACAGTGACCGCCTGCGGGTGGGGGGCTTCATCTCACTCTAAACCTGTCCACCCTGATCTTCCTCCCGCCGATGACGCGGTGCTACTTCCTTCGATGTGGCACGCGGCGGCGGTGAGTGTAGTCGGAGCTACAGTCCTGATCTCAGCTGCTGTGGCAGCGCCGGCCCCGGCCTGGTCGCAGCCGGGTCAGGTTGCACCTGTCACCTCGCATCGGGCCGGGCCGAGCAGAAACGCACAACACTCTGCGTCCCCGCAGATCAGCTCCCTCTGCGAGGGTCCCGGCCGGCCGCGTCACCTTCTCGCGGCCGCGGGGTCTCTTAATGTAAACAGCACTGCAGTCGGCCGCAGTGTTTCAGCTCCGAGAGCCCCGAGGGCCCCTGAAAGAGCACCAGCGCCTTTCATTTTAACTCTCTATCACTCCAGACACATTCATCACGTGGAGCGATGCCACGGTGGAAGTGAGTCGAAACCCTCCGACCGAGAACAAACAAACAATCAAATAAATAAATAAATCCGGTCGGTGCCGAGCGTGATGCCACATAACGTGTTTTGCAGCTTGATCGTTATTTTTTTTCTTTCTATCGATAAAGAGGCGCCGCTATCGGGGCTCGGCGGCGGCAGCGCTCTGTTTTCCTCGCCGAGCCTCCGTGGCGGCGGCGGTGATTTCCTCCCGGCGCTGATATCGCTCTATTGATTATGATTTAAATGTCTGCTTCCTATACGGCCAGCTATAACTCACGTGCGGCGGAAAAGAGTTGCCGATAATGATCGCTCCGACCGGCGGACATCTCTCTTAGCCCCCCCCGCCCCCCCCCCCTCCCTCGCCTCCCACCCCCGGTAATGGAATGTGTGTGGAGTAATGGCGGCGGAGGGTGAGGAGCGGGGTGAGAGGGGAGGCAAGGGGGGGGAGTGCAATAAGCCTGTTGTGGAGGTGAGCGGGAGTGAGGTGGCATCAGGGGCCGGATGGAGAGAAGGAAGGGACGAGGGGGAGGAGTCTGGTAAAAGAGGGGGCGGGACCAGAGGAACAGCGCTGACGTAACTCTGGGGGTCGTCTGGGATTCATTCTCTCTTTTATATCCTTTTTTTTCAAAATAAAAGTGTTTTTTTTATCCTTTCGTCCTCTCCCTCTCATCATCTTCCCTCTCTGGCCGCTGCTGGCTAACAAACCCCTCGTCTGTGTCCCGACCCTCCCTTTGGTGCCTCCCCTGCAGCTCCCTCTTGCCCTCTGCCTCTATCTTTTCTTCCCCTTTTTCCCTTCTCGGGGGAAATAAAAGGGCCACACAGTCACAGCCTTGACAATCTCCCTTAAGAATCCCGCACTACAAAAGAGAACTCCAAACGAGCCCTCTCCTCCTCCTCCTCCTCTCCCTCCTCCTCCTCCTCTTCCTCCTCCTCCTCCTCCTCCTCTTCCTCTTCCTCCTCCTCCTCTGCGGGCCGGGCCGGTCTGAATGGCTCGACTTCTGGGGTGTGGATGAGAAGCCGGGAAGGGGCGGGGGGAGGGGGAGGAGGGAGGTGGAGGGGGAGGGATCACTCCTTCACACAGCCACATAAAGGGCCTGTGTGTTGGGAGTGTGTGCAAACCCAGCAGCTCATCACTCAGACATTCCCATAAGATTCTTTTTTTTGTGGGCGTCTCTGTGTGTGTGTGTGTGTGTTTTATGTGGGCGGAGACTTCAGAGAGGAAGTGGGCGGGAAGGGGGCGGGACTCTGAACGAAGGTGAAAGCCGCTTGGGTGAATAAACGACCCCCGTTTACGGGCCCGCTGGCCCGGCGGCGCGGCTGCGGTCTGAGTCTGATTGGACTCCAGCGCCAGGACCAGGATGGTCCCCTTCCTCATCATTCACCCGCTGCCCACCTGCGTCCACACCGTTTGGACGCTTCGGATCCCGTTTTGCACTTTTTGGGCACGGAGCTCGACACACTGCTGGCTGGTTTCGGCCTTTTCGCTTGCATGAAAAGCTCACGCCCGGCTCCCTTGAGACGTGGTAATGAGAGAGCTGCTTCCAGGGTGGAATCGTCTGGTAATGTTTGTGTAAAAGTGACGGACTCACACGGCGGTTTTCACCACCTGTGCGCATTAGGTTTCCACTCAAAACGGAAGGAAAACAAGAAAACCAAGCTGCGCTTGCGCTCGTGACTTCAGCGAGCTTATTAAGGAGCCTCCGTCAAAAGCCGCGGGTGGGCGTGCTGCGTGTGATCAGCGAAGACGCGCGCTTCTGCGAGCCTGTTTTAGTGCGAGCTTTGCTTTCATGACTGTGGCCTTGTTTGTTCGTACTCCAAGCTCCGTAAAACACTATCATAAGTGTGGGCGCGCGTGTGCTGTTTGTTCCCGTTCCTGTTTCTCTCACGCTTAATTCGTAATGAGCACAACTAGCCACCTGGTTAGGCACGCCATGCTCTTGCCTTCAAGCGTTCACATGTGAGTCATTTCAGTCGGACTCTCACCTCGCAGGTCCTCCACTCTGTCAACACCAACCCCGGTCCCTGCAACAGCTAGCTAGCTAACCGGACGACATGTCGCTACAGCGCGGCCGCGTTTGTTAAACACATCAAGCTAATTGCCGTATTTTGCCCAGTGGGAAACGCAACCGCTCTGCAAACGTTCCCTTCCTGCCATGAAGCGGAGCGACGAAAGAACCAACCGCTGGGATGCTCACAGCAGCACCGGCCACACAACTCACAAGACGTGCAAAAATGTTGCAATGCAGCTGCAACTTTACAAACCCGTGGGCTTGGTTCTATTCTGGAACCTGGTGATATCTTTGTTTTATTCAGCATTGATGCACAATGAAACAAAAGCAAGCAAGAAAGAAAAACAGAAGTGGTTCATTGAAAACACTCACTCAGTTGTTGTCACCTGACAACATGAGCGGAAGAAACTCTCCGGTGGTGAATGTTAGCCTTTCACTGAGGGTTCCGCACTCAGTGTGACCACAGGGAAACACTCGCTTGCATCATCATGTTGGGAGGTGGCAGACAAAGGGGGCTCTTGTGCGAGCGTGATGCGCTTTTTATGAAATGAGATGACGACAGCAGGATGCATCTGCCAGCCGCGCGTTCAGGAAGCAGGCAGATGAATTGGTCAAAGTTCACGTTCAAAACTGAGACGGCGTTATCAAGCACGGTGTTCCAGCTTCACCTGCTAAATATCAAACTGTATTCAAACCTACAGAGGGGTTTAAACTACAGGCATGAAACAACCAGCCCACAAAACTCATTGAGACGGTAATTGAGCCGGCGTTTAACTCAGCAAATCTTTCAAGTGAAAAGCTTCTTCCAAAACCCAGAAGAAACAACTCTGACGTTCTAGCATCTGTTTTGTTTTTTTTTGGTTGTTGCACAGCAAATTTAAAATAATTCGCCCTCTAATCGAAAACCACAATCGGCAGATTGATCAACTACCTGAAACAACTGCGAGTCGCGGCCCTAATTTAAACATATGGTCCAATCACGGCAGGCAGAGGGTGGGGGGGGGGGGGGAAACGGTTGCATCTGCCTTAAAGCAAATATAATTGGATTGCACTTTTAAAAATAGCCTAGTTATTGTGCGCGCAGGCTAAAAGCAGGGGCGGCAAAAAGCGACCTCCAAATACCATTACTCATCGTTTTCTGCCACTCTGTGAGAGTCATGATCTTCAGCACAGGTGAAGTGGAGGGAAAGGGTTTTTTTCTTTTTTTTTTTTTTTGCTTTAATCTGCAAATGCGATGCACGGTCTTCCTGTTTACGAGCGAGGACAGAGACCGAGGGGCTGAGCCGGCAACCAGGACGCTCCTCTGGACAGAGGCTGTTTAATTTTGAAACAGAAGGCAGCCGGCTGGTGGTGTGTGCAGAGAAGCAGGAGAGCAGAGAGGAAGTCAAAGAACAAAAAAAGCGGCGGGTGGGGTGGGGGTGTAGGAGGGGTGGGGGGGGTGGGGGGGTTTTGGCACAAGAAAGCCTCTTTATGGCAGTCGGAACACTGACGGCCATTTACTCAACATCACATCCTTGTTTCCAGGGGATAAAAAAAAGGGGGAAAAATGAAGGGAGAAAGAGGGGAAAAATCGCCCTTTTAGATTGTCACCCTTACAAAGCACCGGCTCCTTCATGAAGTAAATCCGACATGACGGCAGAATCAAACCAGGAACTGGTGAAAAGGAATTTATGTATGAGCCCTTGATTCCTGTTGGCCATCGCGAATCAATAATTTAAATAATACGCGCCTGCAGTGAGTGGCAGAAAAGTCATCTGACGTATCGGCGGCTCAACACTCGCAGAGTTCAAACCGCATGGCGGAGCCGCCTCGACTGCAGCCCTTTGATAAAAGGCGGAGGGGAAAAAACGGAGCGCGAGGGGACAGAAATCTATGTGTGTTTTTTTTCCCGCCGCCGACTCTGCCGGCCTTCGATCGCTCGCGCCGGGACAAAGACGTGAACCCGCTCGGGCGGGTCGCGTTCCGCCGCTGGAGAGGAGACGTCGCCGCGTGAAGCATAACGGCGCGAGACGGAAGCGGCCTAAAACGCGGAGCCGCACGGAGACGCAGCCGCTCACACGGAAAATGCGGTTTGCGTGGAACCAAGGACAAAGGCGAAAAAAATAAAAACAGAAAAAAAAACTAAAAAGTAAAATGTCAAGGGGGAAAAATCTTCATCCCAAACTCTGAAAAAAAAGAAAGGAAGGAAGAAATAAATAAAAAGAAAAGGGAGAGCTCTTGCAGGGAGCTGAGGGCCTGTGTTGCAGCAGACAAAGTCATGTGACTTTGTCCTTGTATCATGACACAATTCAGCGGCAGCGGTGGCAACAACACGCGAGGAGGTCACATATGTTTGACCCTGCAGTGTCAGAAGGCCAAACAATCCATCAACCATTCCGTCACTCAATCAATCAATCAATCAATCAATCAATCAATCAGTCATGATCAGACTGCAGCTGCTGTCTGCTCCCAGTCCTGAAGCCCCGCCCCTCTTCCTCGACCACTTCCTGTCTCCCTCCGCTCGCACCGCGGCCCTCTGTTCTCCCCCAGCAGACTGTCTAAGACGGCTGCAGTGGCGGCGGCGGGCGGAGGAATAAAGACGCATTTTTTATATCTTTTGTTTTCCTATTTTTTTCCCCGTTCTTCTTTCTTACATTAAGAGAAGCGTCGCATCTCACAGCTGGTGCGGAGGCGGGCCTCGCTCGCCCACCGAGCTGGCAGGAGAGGGAGAAGCCAACGGCGGCGAGTCGCCGCCACTGCGAGCTTGAGCGCCGCTTTGGTTCCGCTCTGGAGCCGAACGTGAGTCGCAGGGAAGAAATGATTTCACGAACAATTTGCCTTTGTTGAGTTGTTGTTTAAAAAAAAAAAACAAGAAATCAAAAATTAAAATAAAAGCATCCTGGCAGCGCAAAAAAGCGCAACCTCTGCTTTGAGCGAGACAATGCGGCACGCGGGCGGGCGGCGGCTGCGCCAATCTCCCTCTCCCTCTTTCTTTTTCGCCGTCTTTTTTCTGGCCCATGGCTTGCACGAGTTCAAAGGCATGGTGCGAAACATGACATCAAGCCGGGATGATGCAATTCCAGCAGCTCGGTGGGAAAGTTCCGCACCGGGAGGACGAGGCGGCTGTGCAGCGATGCGGCTGCGGCGCCGCCGAGGAGATCAGAGCTTCGCTTATCAGCGCGGCGGCGGAGCACGAGAAAGGTCATCAGTTAGAGGATCTTTAAATACTGCCGCTCTGCAGGTCGCAGTCGGAAAAACCAGTCGTAAGCAGCTCAGTGCTTCTCTCGGCGCAGCCCTGTGGAACAAGGCCTGACGGCCGCTTCTATTACGGCTATTACAGCAACAAAACCCTGCAGAGTCTCGCTTTAAAATCAGGAGCCTTATTCAGTTTAGTGATGTGCGGAGTGGAGCGATCTTCTATTTTGACTTGAGGACGGCGTCATATTCTGGAAAAAAAGCAAACCTCTCTGCTGCCGCCGCTGCTGCCGCCGCTGCTGCTGCTGCTGCTGCTGCTGCTGCTGCCAGTTCGGTTGATTCGGGGCGGCCTCTCAATTTAAAGGGAGCAAAGATTTGTTTTTCTTCATTGGGCTCATCATTTAATTAACGTCGGGTTTGGAGCCACTCTGCTTTTATGAAGATTGTTCGTCACGAGCGCCAGCTCTCTCACACATACACACACAGACACACAGACACACACACAGAGCGGAGGAATTATTCATAATCCACTAAAAAAGGATGACACTTTCATTGTTTTTTTTAATTTCAAATGATCTGTTTTAAGTGTTGAGCACATCACTTTGTCTCAGCCGCCATTACGGCCGCAGACAATTGTCAGATGAGACGAGATGGTGATAAACAGCTTCTCCCGCTTTTCACAACAGTCACACGTACTTTGAGTCAGCCGGTTGATTCGCCACCTCTCTTATATAACCACAGTGTTTTAATCCTCCAGCCCTCAGTAGCTAATTCGTCGGCAGATGCAGGGAGCCCAACTCTTAAGTTTCGAAAAATATGTTTTAACACAACGAATGACGAATGATCTCAAATTACCAGCATTTGGACAAAAAAACCCAAGAAAACAAACCAACAACATCTCTCTTGCGACGGCAGCTGGGTGGCAGAGATTTCAATTTCACACATCTCACACGTCCGTCTTGCCAAGTTTCAGTCGAAAGCGTCAGTTTCAGGATTCCGTGACAAATCAGCTCCCCTTCAGTCGCAGCGAGCAACTGTTGCAAGCCGGGCTGCCTTGATAAAAAAAAAAAAAAAAAAAACACTGGAGGAGACCAAGAAGAGAACAGAACCAGGCAGGCAGCAACCAAGGACCATGAAGCCAATTAGGCCTCATTGGGAACAAACTCCACCTACTTTTGAGCCACTAAACTGCAGAGAAGAGAATTGAAGAGAAAAATCTTGTGACTTGTTGCCAAGATGGCTGGCAATTCTAAACAGTTGGAAGGTGAGTATGTCAGTGTGGATGCCTGTTTGTCTCTATGTGGCCCTGTGGTAAACTTCCCCCGGGTCTAACGGGGTGTAACAACGGTGACTGGCTCCCAGTGCAGGATAAATACTGATGGAAAACAGATGCTTTGCAATGGAACACACATTCATTGGACATCTATTATCATAGACAGAGTACAAAGATATACACATTGGTAGTTGGGGGCTTCAATGGAGGTTGCATCGTGATTTTTCTACAAGAAAAGTGGTCAAAGACACACGAGATCCGGCTGGGTTGCCGCGGCAACGAGAAATGCGACAAAAAAACCAGACACCGCAGTTGTCCTCACGCTGTTGTTTTTATTGAGCTGCCCTGCACACAATGTGCAAATGTGCTTGTTACTTGGCTGTTTATTGCTGTGTATTGTGCGTGAGCTGAGCTGCGTGAATCCTGGGCCGTTGCTGTTTGCCATGCTGAGATGTTGCCTCGTGGAGTCGAACCATTTGACACCTCAGAAAGGTTTGTTTGTTTTCATCCTAACTGTGCAGTGCATTCCTGTTAAAAGAGCATTTAAGGCTTTGCGCGAGATTTTTTGTTGTTGCAGTTTTGCGATTTGCAGGTGTTTCCATTGAGAATTACGTTTGCTTTTGTTTGTTTACGTTTTTTTTTGGTGTCAAGAACGTTTGTTATATATTACTTATATTAAATATATTAAATATTCAGTTTCCTCCTCCGTCCAACCATAACGCAGTATTTTCACTTGAAGTGGACTGGTCACTGGTCACATGACCACGTACGTACGTCACGTGCATCCGGTGATGCATAAATGCGAAAAAAGTGGTTCCATCACACTTTTGCGATCTTACTTAATATCTATATGCCTGAAAAACCACCTCATGAGCAAAACCTGTTAGCGATATTTGTGAGTTTTTTCCGAAGTTTAGGTGTTTCCATTAGCAGTTTTTTATTGCGATATTTAGGTTTCGCACAATTCTAGGGGTGAAATGCAGCTACTGACTCAGAAGCTTAGTCTGGTAACATCCACGCTTTCTATGGGATGCTTATCAGATGGAACTGTACGATGAATCAAAAATTGGAAATACACTGACAATACACGTGTGAAATTGAATCAAAATCATCTAAAGTTTGAACGATTCAAATCCAGATGTCACCGTCCTCCTCCTCCTCCTCCTCCTCCTCCTCTTCCTCCGGCTCCTACCAAGAAGTTGGGAATAATTAGAGTTGGATGGTTGTGCACGTTGGGCTCCAGCCATGTGTGTATGTAGCGAACGCCGGTGCCACTGTGACTACAAACCGAGGAAGGAGGTCCGGTGTGTAGCACAGCACGCGCGCACACACACACGAACACACGCACACACACACACACACACACACACACACACACACACACACACGTGTTTGTTTGTTTGCAGTCGCCCGTGCACGGCGGCAGCGGCACTGTGCGAGTGCACAGCTGGACGGGGGGGAGAGGGAGGGTGGTGGTGGTGGTGGGTGTGCAGCGGGCCCAGTAGAGCGGGGTGGCTGTGGTGGCTGTGGTGGCTGTGGTGGTGGTGGTGGGTGGGTGGGGAAGGGGGGGTTGGGGGGGGGGGACTATGGATATTAATCACCAGGAGGAGCGCGGTGCTGCGGCGCCGGCCGGAGATGGATGGGGTGTGAGTGCAGTGATGTCACCCTGACAAATGGAGCGGCCGTGTCGACTGAGACTTGCACATCGCCTCTCATTTCAATTAGTTCCTCACGCAGGAAGCCGCCGAACCCGCACTCTGTAGGCCACACATGCCAAATAAATAAATAAATAACTAAATAAATAAACACACACACACCCACAGTCTGGTCATCGGACCCCCCCCCCCCCCCCCCCTCGCCCCATCCCGACACACACAAGCCCCGCCCCCTCTGACAAGATGCACTGATCCGTGAGGATGCGGCCCGGCGCCGGTAATTAATCCAACTCTATTATGACGGAACCTTTTATTTTAATCCCGGCCACTAGTCACTCATTACTGTGCGTGTTATCAGCCCAGCGCACTGATGAGGTGCACAGTCAGCCAGCCAGCCAGCCAGCAGGCAGATACTGGAGATGGAGTCCTGGTGTTTACAATGTGTTTTTACTTTTATGATGATTTCACTGGGAAGGCGCTTGTCTCTTTTTATCATTTGATTGACTTTATTGACTTTTTGGAGATGTGCTCTGGTTCCCTGTCTAAGGTCTGGCGCTGGTGAAGTCTGCCTAGACTGCCGGGCGCTGAAACCCTCAGAGTGAATGGATGAGGAACAGAGTGATGAGGGGTGAACAAATGCAGGGATGAGAGATGAATGGAAGAGGAACGAACAGATGATGGGATTAGAGGGAAAGGGAACGATGAGGGAGGGGAACGAGCGAATGATGAGGAGATGGGGGCGTCAAGGAATGAGTGAATGAGGGGATGGAGGGTGAACAAATGAAACGAGGGAAGTGAAGAGATGATGGATGGACAAATGAGGCGATGAGGGACGAAGAGACAGCGGATGAGGAGATGAGGGTGAAGGAATGCGGAGATAAGCGATGAAATGGATGAGAGGGTGAGGAATAAGAGACTGAGGATTAATAAAGCAGGGGATGGATGGAAGCTGAAAGATGAAGGGATGAAAGAATGAAGGGAGGGAGGGGTGAAGGGTGAAAGAATGAGGGGATGAAGGGATGCTAAAGTGAGGATGAGGGAGAAGGACGATGAGCTGAGGGGCAGGAAGGGGTTCGGCCAGGTATTAGCGGGCCTGACTCATAAATTAGGGGCTTTAGTTAAAGACTTAATGAAATGTCCAGATGACGACGAGAGCACAGAACCAGCTCGTAGTCGCTCTCTGTCTGAAAGCCTTGATAGCAGGAGCAGCAGGAGCAGCAGGAGCAGCAGGAGCAGCAGGAGCCTGGGCCAGCAAAGCTGGCGGGATTCTGCAGGCTCTCGTGCCTGCAAGAGGAGCGCGAGGACCCTGTTTTCACAGGTACCGCCGCCATTAGCCAGAGGAGGGAGTTTTCTTTTCAAGCCGCAGGTCCCCCAGTAATCTTTGACACTGACAGACTGGAGTACGCCGCCCAGCCACTTGTGTTAAGGACCTCTCAATCACCAGCCCCTGCTCCCAACACCTTCTTCATTTTCTACTTCCTGCCTCATCCTCTCCTCCCTGATCTCGGCGATGACACCTCCACCTCCACCTCCACCTCCCGCCTGCCGCCTGCCGCCTGCCGCCTGTTGACGCGGGAGGACGGTGGCGTTTGGCTTTGAAAGCGAGGGCAGGCCCGGCGGCTGCATGCGAGGAGCGGCTAAGTTGGAGGGGATTTTGATCAGAGCCTCCAGAGGCCTCGGCTCTGGTTCCAGCTTAGCATTAGCGGTGGGTATCGCTTCATCTGGCCATGAAAGCATCAGGAGATTAACACCAAGCCTACAGAGGGATGTGGGGGATGGGTGGTGGTGGTGATGGTGGTAGTGGGAGAGGAACTTTATTGTGCCAGTCGAATTAATTAGACACTTCCACATGTGCATTTAGCACATTAAAGCTGCTTTAAAGGTTCCAGGAAATGTGACTCTGGAGGCGACGAAGAAGAAGAAGAAGAAGAAGAAGAAGAAGAAGCAGAAGAAGCAGAAGAAGGAGGAGGAGAAAAAAGCCGTATTTCATAGCCCGGTCGGTAATTGCAATCGGTGTACGAGGCGAACAAACGCGCGTGGATGCTGTGAACCGCGATCATACGCGCCGCCTTTGTGTGGTGCAGTCGGAAAAAGGCGGCGTATGAAAGGAATGCGGCGGAGGAAAGAAATAAATAAAAACAGAGCAGTCAGCGAGGAAGCTGCTAGCGAGAGACGGCGAAGGGCGCGACTCAGCGGACGTCCACGCTTTGTCGGCCACGAGTTGAGTCAGTCCTCCCCGTGACAATTTTTTTTTTTTTTTTTCCGCAGAGTCCTTTTGTTGATGAAACCTGCGTGTTCCCAGAGAAGAGCGGGGCGATGGGAAAAAAAGTAAAAACAGATGAAAAGCTTCTGGAAATGGTTGGTGTGATTACCATAACACTTAGCATGTCGGACGGAGCCGAGCCTGTTGTGTGTTTGTTTTTTTGCATAAGACACAAGAGAAAATTCCCACTCGCGTCCATTGTCCGACAAACAAGCGCGACAATATTTGATTTATTTTCTGCCCCCCCACAAACAACCGCCATTGAAGTCCCCGCTTCTCTCCACGAGGGTCTCCTCGTATTTGTGCCGTTCCTCCTTTTCATTTTTTCCACCCCGCCGTTCCTTCCTTTTAATCTTAGCTGCGGCGGGGGGAAAGAAAGAAGGAACAAAAAAAAAAAACGGGTTCCAGCGACAACAAAAAGGTTAGATCTGGCTTCCTGTTTCATCTCGGCCCTCCTGTGATCCCCCCCCCTCCCCCGAGGGGGAACCTTCTCTCTTTGCTCGCCCGCGCCGCTCCGAGATGGGAGATTGTGCCAGGGCTCTGTTTGTTTGGCTTTCTTCCTCTCTCCTCTCCTCTCCTCTCCACACCTCCTCCTCCTCCTCCCCCGCCGCCGCCTCCCCCCAAACCTAAAATCTGCCTGACAGTTCGGCGGCCCCACAGGAGCCGCCGTCAGATAAAATGTCACCGCGGCTTTGTTCCCCGGCGCCATGTAGGTCCCCGGCCTGGATCGCACCGTGGTACCTGGAGGTTCCGGCGGCCAGAATGAGAGACGGGCAGCAGCAGCAGCAGTGTTCCCACACTTTATTAAGCCAGCCTGCCTCTTATCTTGATGGACAAAATCGGCTTTGATGGACAATCAAATTAGATGGTTTAACCTCAGAGCCGTGCGCTTAAACCACAAATAAATCATACATGCCTGAGTGACGCCGCTAATTCGGGATCCCTTGCAGGGAGTGCGTGTGTGTTTGTGTGTGTGGGATGGGGGGGTGGTACGCGTGATAGGATAAGAGTCTCGCTGTCACTTTACATGACAAGCACCGGAAGCCTTTTACTCCCCGCCCCCCCACCACCACCCTCCAGTCGGGTGCCGGGGGTCCGACTCTGGTCTCGGCTCCTGGCAGCTCCGTCCCCTAACGAGGCCGGAGTGCAAGAACCGAACACGCCAGCCGGCCAGCCGGGCCGGCACTATGGGCGGTTGCCGCTGTCAGCTGCT